>NC_051182.1:4214643-4235723 GCF_013339695.2 Rhipicephalus sanguineus | reverse complement strand
CGGCCTCTCTTCAAAACTACTGCCGAAATACGAAGGCCCTTACCGTATCGTCGAACGCACATCCCCGGTCAACTACCTGATCGAACCCATAGAACCATCTTCGGACATGCGCCGTCGAGGGCGCGACATTGTCAACGTGAAGCGCCTGAAGCCCTACCACGACCTCCTCATAGTTACAAGTTGCTAGGTCGCCAGCCGGCTCCCTTTTCGTACCCGGGGTAATTGTAGCGAAGCGATCGAACTTGCTAATGGGTCGTCCTCTCGAACACCTCCTAGTGGGTCGCCCTCTTCGGCTCTGTTCGAAGAGAACGCAACTCGCGCTGAGAGTCGGCCCCGCCTTGACTGTCGCTGTTGAGTATCGTCGCCGCTCATAAACCTCTTTATAATATATTATATATATATATATATATATATATATATATATATATATATATATATATATATATATATATATATATATATATATATATATATTGTTAAGCGGTTTATTGGACGGGACTCGGCGACAATTCGCTATGGCGACAGTCAAGGCCAAAGCACGGGCTCCGAGAGCGAGCGGCGTTTACAAGAGGACGACCCACTAGGAGCCGCTGGAGAACGCAACCGTTAAAGAGTACCAATTGCTTCGCCACAATTACCCCGGGTACGAAAAGGGAGCCGTCCGGCGACCTAACAGCTCGTCACTATGAGTGGGTCATAGTAGGCCTTGAGGCGCTCCACGTTGACTATGTCGCGCCCTCGACGGCGCATGTCCGAAGCTGGTTCGATGGGTTCGATCAAGTAGTTGACCGGGGATGTGCGCTCGACGACCCGGTATGGGCCTTCGTATTTCGGCAGCAGTTTTGAAGAGAGGCCACTTGCAGTGGTAGGGACCGAGAGCCATACGAGCGCTCCAGGGAGGAACGTGGGCTCAGAAGTGGTGGTGTCGTCGCTAGTGCTCTTCTGCAGCTCTTGTTCCTGCGTCGTAAATGTCTTGGCAAGCTCGCGACACTCTTCAGCAGGCCTGGCTGTGTCAGAAATAGGCGCACACTCAGATGGATCCGGCTTGTATGGAAGTATCGTGTCGATGGTGTGCGACGGGTGCCTTCCGTACAGTAAGAAGAAGGGTGAAAAACCAGTAGTGCTCTGAGGGGCGGTATTATAGGCGTAGGTGACGAAGGGCAGAATGGCATCCCAATTGGTGTGATCGGCGGCGACGTACATTGACAGCATGTCGCCGAGCGTGCGGTTAAAGCGTTCGGTTAGGCCATTCGTCTGCGGGTGGTAAGCAGTAGTTTTGCGGTGAACAGCATGGCACTCTTTCAGAATGGCTTCCACGACTTCCGATAAGAAGACACGGCCTCGATCGCTGAGAAGCTCTTGGGGTGGACCGTGACGCAGTATGAATCTGTGTAGTAGGAAGGAGGCAACATCGCGCGCTGTAGCCGCTGGGAGGGCGGCGGTTTCGGCGTATCGCGTTAGATGGTCAACAGCGACGATGGCCCAGCGGTTACCAGCCGAAGTCAGAGGAAGTGGTCCATACAAATCGATGCCCACGCGCCCAAACGGACGGTTAGGGCAAGGTAATGGTTGTAGACCTGCTGGCGACACGTGCGTTGCAGGTTTTCGGCGTTGGCAATCGAGGCAGGAGCGAACGAACTTCTGCACGTAGCGGTACATCCCACGCCAGAAGTATCGTTGTCGTATGCGGTGGTAAGTTTTGGATACCCCAGAGTGCGCGCATTGCGGGTCAGAGTGGAAGGCTTCGCATATTTCAGAACGCAGACTGCGGGGTATCACTAGTAGCCACTGGCGGCCGTGGGCGTTGTAATTGCGTCGGTGCAGGAGGTCGTCACGAACGGCGAAATGGTGGGCTTGACGACGCAACGCGCGAGTGGATGGTGTTGCCGACGGATCAGTGAGCAAGTCGATCAGCGAGGTGATCCATTTATCCTTGCGCTGTTCGGTAGCGATGGTGTGAACGTTGATTGAAGCAACAGCCATGTGAGATACTGAGCAGGGGGCATTGTCGTCAGGCAAGGGAGAGCGCGAGAGGGCGTCGGCGTCAGCATGCTGGCGTCCGTTGCGGTACAGCACGCGGATGTCGTAGTCCTGCAGGCGAAGTGCCCAGCGGGCGAGACGGCCTGAGGGATCCTTCAATGACGACAGCCAGCATAGTGCATGATGGTCGGTGACGACATCAAATGGGCGACCATACAAATAAGGTTGAAACTTTGTAAGGGCCATATGATCGCCAGGCACTCTTTTTCCGTGACTGAGTAATTAGTCTCGGCTCTGGTAAGCGTACGGCTTGCGTATGCCACGACATATTCGGGAAACCCTGGTTTGCGCTGCGCAAGGACAGCGCCGAGGCCTACACCGCTGGCGTCCGTGTGTACCTCCGTTGGGGCCGTAGGATCGTAGTGGCGTAGGATGGGAGGAGACGTCAACAAACGACGGAGCTTTGCGAACGCGTCGTCACACTCAGACGACCACGAATTTAGGGGTCCGTTACTTCCAAGGAGCTTCGTCAGCGGCGATATGATGGTGGCAAAGTTTCGTATGAAGCGTCGAAAGTACGAACACAGTCCTACGAAACTGCGCAGTTCTTTTACGGTCGTAGGTTGGGGAAATTCGGCCACGGCCCGAAGCTTGGCCGGGTCAGGAAGGATTCCGTCCTTGGACACGACGTAGCCGAGGATTGTCAGCTGCCGTGCTGCAAATCGGCACTTCTTCAGATTCAGTTGGAGGCCGGCCTTGCCGCAAACGCGTCAAAACATGCGCAGACGTTGGAGATGCGTGGAGAAGTCCGGAGCGAAAACCACGACGTCGTCGAGGTAACACAAGCACGTGTGCCATTTCAAGTTGCGCAGAACGGTGTCCATCATGCGCTCGAAGGTCGCGGGCGCATTACACAGACCAAACGGCATGACGTTGAACTCGTACAAGCCGTCGGGCGTGGCAAAGGCTGTCTTCGGTCGAGCGTCATCCGCCATGGGTACTTGCCAGTACCCCGAGCGCAAATCAAGTGACGAAAAGAATTCGGCTCCTTGCAGGCTGTCAATCGCGTCGTCGATTCGCGGCAGCGGATAAACATCCTTGCGAGTGATCTTGTTGAGCCGTCGGTAGTCCACACAGAAGCGCACGGAACCGTCCTTCTTCGCAACGAGAACAACGGGAGAGGCCCATGGGCTGTCCGAGGGTCGAATAACGTCGCGTCGAAGCATATCGTCGACTTGCTCATTAATGACCCGGCGTTCTGCGGGAGACACGCGATATGGACGTTGCCGCAGTGGTGGTTGGGCGCCGGTGTCGATGCGATGCGTAACAGCGGAAGTGCGGCCGAGAGAAGTTTGCCCGACATCGAAAGAAGAACGAAATTCTTCCAGCAGGCACAGAAGTTGGGAACGCTGGACCGATGTGAGGTCGTCCGCAATGGAGGACCTAAACACATCAGCAGGTGACGAATCGGACGCGGAAACAGCACTGAGCGTACCGGAACTGGGACAGTGCGTGTCATCGGGTGCGTCCATAACTTGTGCGTCTTCGAGGGGTTCCACTCTGCCAAGACATTCCCCTCGCACCAACGTAACAATGTATGGAGATGGGTTGTTAACAAAAATAGCGGTGCTGCCCTGAGTGACTTGGACGGTCGCGAAAGGTACCAGCAAGCCTCTCCTTGTGCAAACGTGGTCAGATGGCGAAATGAGCGCAATGGTGTCGGAGAGACCGGCGCAGTCGACTGACACAGCCGTCGACGAATTTGGAGGCACTTTGGTATCGTCTTTGACGAGGATCTTGCTCGATACCGATGAAGTGTCTGCCGGCGTCAGATCTGAGAACGGGGAGAGTTCGATTTCGGCTTGTGCGCAATGAATTACGGCGTCATGGCGGGAGAGAAAATCCCATCCCAGGATGACGTCGTGAGAGCATGCAGCAATTATAATGAACTCGACGTCGTACAAAACGTCCTGAATGACGACACGAGCTGTGCATATTGCTGTAGGATGAATACTCTGGGAGCTGGCTGTACGGAGAGACATCCCAGAAAGTGGCGTCCTCACTTTTCGTAGTAATCGGCTCAATTTTTGGTCCATAACGGATACGGCGGCTCCAGTGTCGACAAGGGCAGATGCGGGAACACCGTCGACAAACACGTTCGATGGGCTTCGCTGAGGGCTTTCGCAGTTCGATAGCGTCGCAGCCCTTGCCTCCTGGACTGCGACGACTAGTTTTCCTGGTCGCGAGCGACCGGACGTGGGCGCATCGGCGACAGTGAGCGACGTCGCGGAGACGGAGAGCGCCGAGTAGATGGAGCTTGGCGTGACGTCGGCGACAGAGGCGTAGGTGGGGCGTAAAATGTGCGGTTGGTCTGGCTGGTGGCGGGCGACACGACTTGGGGCGGCTGGACGCGATTGCAGTAACGTGCCACGTGGCCGGCGTAACCGCATGCAAAGCATATGGGGCGGTTGTCAGGTGTGCGCCATCGGTTTGCTGGAGCAGGGCCCGCCCATGGCGCAGAACGTGATTGATGGGGTGGCGACTGATATGACTGCATCGTTGGCTGCAGTCGTGGCCTCTGCATGACGTCGGCGTAGGTAGCCGGCACAGCCGCTTCGAAGGACTGATGTCTAGGGGCGGCTTCGGCGTAACTGTATGGGGCTGCCGCAAGTATTACTGGGGACGTCCTGGCGACAACTTGGGCGTAAGTGAGTGGTGCAGGAGCTGGATGGTGCTGGTGGTACTCAGGCATGACCTCCGCGATTTCCTGCTCAATCGCTCGACGGAGGGGAGGGAGAAGAGTGGTTGACGGCTGTTGAACGTGCTGAGGTTGAGCAAAGTCCAGCAGAGAGAACTGGCGCGCAATTTCCTCGCGCACGAATGACTTCACCTCTGCGAGCAAGGCGGAGTGGTCGGATATGGTCGACAAGCCAGCGAGCTCGGCGTCGCGGGATGGAGAGCGACGGGTCATCGACCGCTGCCGGCGCAGCTCCTCGTAGCTCTGGCAGAGCGTGATGACCTCGGCCACTGTGCTGGGGTTTTTGGCGAGCAGCATCGTGAAAGCATCGTCGTCGATGCCTTTCATAATGTGCCTCATCTTGTCAGATTCCGACATGGTGGCGTCGGCTTTCTTACACAAATCGAGGATGTCTTCAATGTAGCTGGTAAAGGTTTCGCCGGCCTGCTGAGCTCGTTCTCGCAAACGCTGTTCGGCCTGCAGCTTACGAACGGCAGGGCGGCCAAACACGTTGATGATGGCGGTCTTGAATTCAGACCACGTCGTAAAATCGGATGCGTTGTTGTTGTACCACAGGCCGGCCACGCCCGCGAGGTAGAAAACCAAGTTGGTCAATTTTCCCGCCTCGTCCCATTTATTGGGGACACTCACGCGTTCATAGATCGCGAGCCAGTCCTCCACGTCGGTCCCATCTGCGCCAGTGAAGACTGGGGGGTCGCGGATACGAGGGACACCGGGGCATGAGGTCGGTGTAGGCGGAGGCGTCTGCTGGGCGGCGTCTTGAGGCATGGTAGCTGGTAGGGTACGGGATCGAAGCTCCAGAGGCATCGAATGGGAGCACAGCACTCTCCACCAATTTGTTAAGCGGTTTATTGGACGGGACTCGGCGACAATTCGCTATGGCGACAGTCAAGGCCAAAGCACGGGCTCCGAGAGCGAGCGGCGTTTACAAGAGGACGACCCACTAGGAGCCGCTGGAGAACGCAACCGTTAAAGAGTACCAATTGCTTCGCCACAATATATATATATATATATATATATATATATATATATATATATATATATAGTCACCTGACGCTGTAACGGAAACCTGTGACTAGCAGTGCAGCAGAACGTCAGGCTGGTCCGATCACTGGCAAAACGACTCGTGTTTTTCACGAGCTCGTGCTCATCATCTTTTCAACAGCGCCACATACAAGCCTGCCAGCAAGAATACCCGTGGCGATATTGTAATGCAGAGAGACGGGGGATAACACCCGTACGCTGGGCTGGCTGTTCCTATTCTCCCCTTCGTCCGGGTAGCGCGTCTTTCCGCTACCCGAGACCGAGCCCCAGTGCCGCTCTTCGTCATCCCACTCGGCCACGCTGCAAGTATTAGGTTCTGCCCGAAATATCATGCCTCTAGCGATGGTTGTGGTCGCCGAAGGTTTCACTGGTGTCTGTCTGGCCGCAGCTGGAAGGAATGCGCAGGTTCTGGACCTTGCGTCGTCATCTGTTGCAATGCCTCTGGAGGACGAAACTGGCTGTGCTTCGGCAGCCTCTCTTTGCACCGCTGCGAATCGTAATCTGGTGCTGCCAAATATATTTCTGGAGGGCGACATTAGGTGTGACGCAAGGGTCGTCGCATGCCTGGCAGGCAATTATGCCGCCTCAGTTTCGCGGTGTGGTCTTTATCCTCGTTTGCGTGATTGAGCCGGCAAATACTTGCGCAACACAGATTGCTTGTTGGACAGGCTGCGGTATGTGACTATCGTGACGCGACGCAGCTGCCTCTCCCTTGCTGTCATCGCATTCCTTTCTTCGGTAGTCACCACGGCGAAAGATGGCCTCTGGTGGCTCCGTACCACGTCAGTACGCGTGAATGTAATGATTGCTGGATCCCACGCCGCAATCGCTGGAGTTGTTCGACAGAACGTCGTTGCTTTGGTCGAGCTGGCCGCTGTCCGAACGATCAGTGATGAATTCTAAGAGACAAGAGTAGCTTCGTGTTGATCCGCGCGGCGTTCATGTGGCACGTCAGGAGTCATAATGGCGTTCTTGTCGTCAGCAAGCTCGCACACTATATAGCCGGAATGACCCATGCCGGCTCCGTCTGCTTGGGGCACATCGATAGTCCCGGTGATGTTGGTGTCAGAAGATCTTGACGAAACGGGCAGATGCTCGGTGATTATGACTTCATTAGCATAGGCTTCTGTGAGCGAAACGCTCGCACACTCGGCCAATGACTACCGCGCAGCATTTAGATGTGGCATTGACTACTCACGGAGGATCTATTTGCGGGCAGGTCTGGTTGTGGTAGTGGAACATCCGTCCGGTTATGGAAACTCATTAGGAAGTCTGATTTCTGCAATGGTGATTGTAGAGGTGGTGGGGGCTCCATGTTTCCAAGCGAAGATAAGCCGCGACTCCGACAGCTGCGTCTTGGAGTCGGTATTGATTGCTGACAAGAAAGTTCGTGAGGTGAGTCCCGACGCGGAACCTGAGATCTGAACTATGAAGCCCACCCTGCAGCAACCTTTTTCGGTGTCTCCCGCGGGGCGTTCCGGCAAGAGGTCTTTAGAGGTATTACAGGGCACATATTGCCACGTGCGTTTCTTTATTACTTTTGCTGTATTCGATTTTCGGGCACAAAGACTCTCAGCAACGCTCAGCGCGAACCGCGCCTCATTGTTCGAGAACCTTCGCGATCATTGCAGATCGTTTTGTTAAGATTGCGCGCAAGACGCGCACACTCGAGCTTATTCTAGAATTTGCACGACAGCCAGCGATAACGCTGGAATATTCGACGGCACATGTTTAAATGCCGACGCGCTTCAGCGTTGGTCAGTTGATCGACCGTCGACGCTCTGTTCGACGCTATCAGTGTATTGCTGTAGTTTGACCTTCAATTTCCCGGCCACAAGTTCGGCCAAATAAACAGTTTCATCTCGGACGTGCTGAGTGCTGTCTTCGTCGACGTCACGACCACGTGACAATATGCACAGTCTGGATGGTTCGCTGCGGATGCGTCGTCGGAGTGGCGCCCTTCACGAAGTCCGTCTTCGGTACTGATCTCTCGCTGTGGTGAAGACGAGTCGTGTGCCGACGCAGAGTCGGAAACCTGAAAGGGCTTCTTAGTTTTTTTTGTCGTCGACTTTTATTACTTGGAAAGGACCAGAATACCTGCAGAATGATGGTGTGTGTATGGAATCATGCCTTGCTCCGGTTTCGAGTAATTCGTATTTAGCTACGTTAGACAGAGGCCTCAGTGAAGTGTTACAATGATCACACGTTCCTAATATTTTCCGTTTTGAACACGATTTCTTAATATATATCGTGACAGCACCTCCGAACGTTTCGAGCGTGTGTCCCAGGCTCCAACTCGTTGTTCAAAAGTGTCTTGAACCACTCAAAGTGTCTTTTGAAATGCATTGTGATCGTTTCATTGGGTTTTTAGATGTGCGATTTGTTCTGAATGATAATCAGACGTGGTGGTATTGTCACCCTCGTGCCAACAAGCCGTTTCTTCCATATATTTCAGCGCACTGTAAACTTGTTAACCAAGGCATAGTTAAGATGTGCCTCACTAACATTTGAAGAAGTCCTGCGAACATTTCTGGCACCTATGTGTCAGAGAGCAAACAAAACGTCTTTGAGACTCTTTGAGTTCCAGAAAGCCTGACTAAGCAACTATGCTTGAACGAAGGCACGCAAGCGTTCCCTATGCCGGAGACAAAAAGAGTAACTGTGATCCCCAATATTCTTCGTGTTTGACCGCGATGTGGGTTTCACGCAACCTGAAGAATAGCACCGCGTTGCAACATGAATGCTCTGTTCTCGGCGCCGAACAACCTGGGCAATTTGTGCCAAAACACCAAACTGGAGCGCGTGCTAGAAGGGGTGTGCGATAAGAACCACCGAAACAGGCTTGCAGCGTGCAACACAGGTGTCACCTGCCGGATCCCATTAGCGTGCGGTACATGCTATGTGGGACAAACCGGTAGATGCATCAGCGAGAGGCGAAATCGGCATAGGAGCAAAGTTTGCAAGGCGCAACCTGACGGGTTCCTTCCTTGCAAGAAGTGCGCATGCCAACCTCTCTTAATCGGATAAGTATCACTGTGTGACAGTAACAGGAACAGCAACGGAATGACAAGGCTGATAATCGAATCTCAATTCATCGCCAAGTTTGGTAACACATACATCTGTAAACCATTTATCTCTTATCAGCTAAAAAATAGAACATGTGAGAGTGACGCGTTACGCACCTGATGTGGGGTATATGTAATGTCGATCCTCTGAATAAGCTGTATTGTTCAAAGTTAGCGTCGTGTATGTGTGTTCTTTGTCTTTCCCTTTGTGCCGTCATGAACGCTATATACCTTTGTTGGCACTGATCAAGTGAACGAAAAACGAAGAAACGCTTAAATGGAAGGAATATATAAGAAATAAAGCGCGGATATTAAGGCACAGTGGCAAAGTACGAGAACAGTATACAACTAGCAAAACTGATTATATATCGGAGAAATGATGTCGTGTCAAAATTAGAAACACGAAACTATAAGTGGCCACACACTGAAGAAAGTAAATTTAGTTTTGTAAGTAAAAAAGCTCTATGGCATGTTTGTACTCATGAAAAGATGATGCGGTTTCGATAATTAAGCGTAAATCATTCCACAGTTGTATGGCCGTGAATCTTGACATCATTTTGCCGTAGTTAGAATGTACAATAGGGAAAAGAAAGAGCTATATGTGCAAATCTGGCGTTGCAAGTATTGAGTTACCTGGAACCAATAAAATCGTATAAGACCTTTTTAATAACTAAGTTATGAAACATAATAGTAAGATGATAGCTAAACGAGCCTGTTATATGTAGGACGTTGTCGTCACGAAGTAATGAAGACGCAGTGAAAAAATCGCTGTTGCTATTCCTTGGTTTTGTAAGTTCCGAATAGTTAATAAGTGGCAGTGGCACATATTACTCCAGAAGATTATGCCCTAAATGATGTGACTGAATGAAGGCAAATTATAATGCTAATAAAGCACCTTTGGAGAAATATGAATTTGATATAACTCGTGCTCTTATATGGAAATTATATTTCTGTTTAATGAGAGCACTGTTTTGAAAAAAATTTTTATGTTAGAACCTAATTTAATGTCCAAGGAGGAGGCCGGGATGATACGACCATGTGTAATTAAATAAGTTCTGCCCGGTAGTATTCTTTGACTAGTTCTGAACATCATAAATGTAGCTTTGCTAGGATTGATGATAAGTTGATTTTAAAGGCACCATGCAACAATTTGTTCACTGCTTTGTTTAGAGAGCAAGCTGGATAGAGATTTATCATACATGGAGATGGTAGTGTCATCCGCATACATCGCGCTTTGGTTATGATGTCATAGTGAACAGGCGTTATGAGGTGTTTACCCCTTTCCTTTCTTCCTATGCCTTCCAGGTGCATCGCTGTTGGTTTGCCACATGCCGGCTGTCACGTGACGCACGGAGCTGGTGCATTTCCCGCCTGCTGCAGTAAGATCGTCTGCCACCCTGATCAGCAGTCGGCGCAAGATTCTGCACAAGCGAATAGTGCTGCTAAGCACACTTGAAGTATTCGCATGCCAGTACTTGTCCATCCCTTTTTCTCTACGTGCGAGTGGCACTTACATCCCAGTATGACTCAGTAAAATGTACTCATTCATATGGTTGTAAAAGAAAATAAACATAGTTTTACCAAGTATTTGCGGTGAAGTTGGTCGTACATCCCAAACAAGGTTACGCATCTTAGCAATAAATACGTGACAATATCGAGTGGTTGACTGCTGTGATGGCGTGAACAAACGCAGCTGGCCCCTGTTTACCTGCTGCAATCAGGGACTACTGTAGTATGAGAGTGGTACGTTTATTAAAGCGAAGCTCTGAGCCTCTTGTTGCTTGGGATTTCTGGTGGCGTTGTTCGACTCGCAAAGAAAAGTGGACCGATCACGAACGTAGTGGAATAATACATGGGGAGGTGATGAAGGCTTCAAGAGCTCCACAAATAATAATAATAATAATAATAATAATAATAATAATAATAATAATAATAATAATAATAATAATAATAATAATAATAATAATAATAATATTGTAGGGATCCCGGCTGAACAGCCGACGAAGAAGATGAAGATGAAGAAGTGCGAAATGGCTGGAAGCTGTGTAGATTAGGCGTTAAACCTTCATTCCTTCTGGTGGAACTTTGTATTTGGCGCAGTCGTCAACAGCAACCTGATGTGGATAATTCTAACTTGCTAGACGGGATGGTCGCCACATCATCACGGGCTATGCGCTGGACGGTGACGACTTTGTTGAGGCACCGGAGCAGCTGACCACACCTGAAATGACGGATCCCGTCACCAGCAAAGCAGAAGCACCGATCAGCGACGTCACAAAAAGAGGCACTGTGAAAGCGGAAGAGTTTGAATCATGGAAGGGACTAGGCATTAACAGGAACATTGAAAGAGATGCAGATGCGAGCTAACCGCCGTCGATGAGAGCCATAATAAAAGCATTAGACCAGCTCACATATACACAGCAACTATATGGAACAAAAAGCAATTTTGAAGACAATAACAGCTAAGGCACTACGTCAAGATATAGTGAAGCCAGTTGTGTTTGATGGTAGTACTGCTGCTGCGGATGTGTGGCTGGAACTTTATCAGTATGCCTGCAAACAGAGTAGCTGGATAAACGACTCAGATCGTATAACGAGCATGCGATCGTGCATATCTGGGAGCTCTAAGAAGTGGTATAACCTACACGTCGTGCACCACAATGAAGATTCATGGGAAACATGGAAAGACAGTTTTCTGCAAGCCTTCCAAATGAACCCAGCTTACTTATGGGATTAAGCTAGCTCTTGCAAGCAAGTAGCTAGCTGGACTATTATTTTGAGAAGAGGCGCTTACTGCAACTAGCGGATCACATGCTCCGCGATTCATGCATCTTGCCATTAGTTATACACGGAATGACAAAAGGGTGCCGGAAACAAGTAGACATTATGTCACCGTCAACTTCAGGTAATAATAATATCTGGGGTTTTACGTCCCAAAACCACCATATGATTATGAGAGACGCCGTAGTGGAGGGCTCCGGAAATTTCGACCACCTGGGGTTCTTTAACGTGCACCTAAATCTAAGTACACGGGCCTCAAACATTTTCGCCTCCATCGAAAATGCAGCCGCGGCGGCCGGGATTCAATCCCGCGACCTTCGGGTCAGCAGTCAAGCGCCATAACCACTACACCACCGTGGCGGGGGTCAACTTCAGGTCAGCTTCTTCACTGCTTAAAATACGTGTCATGTGAAAGCTGGTCCATTTTCACTCCAATACGTGAGGCACAACCTAAACAGAGGCTACATGACGAATACGGCGACTGCACTAGCAGCGTGACATCTCGCATACCGAGCGAATGTGAACCAACAGCATGATATCGAAATGTACTAACAAGGAAACTCGGATTCTGCAGGAGATTGTGTTTCTTATGAAATCGAACATTTTATCCGCGCCCATGACTGTAAGGTGTCAGCGGTCGTGGATACTTGAGCATCAGTGAGTTTGATCAGCGAGTGGACGAAAAAAGTCGAAAGTTACGACAGAACATGTCGAGAGCTAGCGAAATTGACGGACGTAAGAGTGCGTTTCAGTGATCAAGAGCATATGGGGAAATGCCTTCTCATTACAGGTGTTGAGTTTGATTTCCTTGTGTCAAGGGCAGACATGAAGCTATTTAAAAGGAATATTCTTTGGAATGACGTCATCACCATCAAGCATTCTAACCTCGCACACACTCAAGACAGGAAAGTCACGTGCTCGCAAGAAGATGTGTCAACATTTCCTGAGTTTTTGTATGTTCGGAACAATGCACACGCAACTGCAGTAAGTGAAGTACCATTTGAGCTTCGAGATAAAAGGGTCGTAAGAAAGAAACCATATGGACTAAGCCACGAAAAGAAAGCATGGCTTAAGCAAGAGCTCCAAGGAATGTTAGATTCTGGCATTATCAGACCATCAGCCTCTACATTTGCTCCACCTATTACCATTGTTCCAAAAGAAGACAGGTCATATTGATTGTGCACAGACTATAGACTTGTTAACAAGTAAAGCGACTTGTTGCCGTTCCCCGCATCGACGAAATAATTGTTGAGACGGGAGGATGTAAGTAATTCTCCAGGATTGACTTATGTAAGGGTTACCGGCAAGTACCACTGAAAGAAGACCACATCACCTATCTGCCAATGGTTCTAGGTGCGCTAAGTAAAGCCCAACCTAAAATAAACGCTAAGAAGAGCAACTTTTTTTTTGTCGGACGGTTGTGTTCTTAGTGCTAAAACTTTAGCGCAAACAGTGCACAGCGGACAAAGAAACGACGAGGACAAGTGCTAACTTCCAACTATCGTTTTTATTAAAACAACACACACATATATACCTGTCACATGTGATTACACAGATATCAGACAACGCAAAAGGGGACACCTAAATAAAAAGTAAAACTACGCAGGACGTACACGTGCGGGTGAATTTAAGTAATCTAGTTCCTGTTTTAGTGCGATGGATGGCTTGCTGATGCGGCTTCCATTAGCAATCACTGCCGCCTCAATGATGAGCCTGGTGCTATCCTTAGCGTGATATGCCAACACTGTTGTACCGTCAAATAAAGGCACGCATTTGCATTCCGCGCAATGAGCCGCCAATGAACCATCACTGCCTTTTTTCACTTTCTGATTATGCTCGAGCAATCCTACATTCAGACATCTGCCTGTCTGTCCGACGTAACTTTGACCACAAGACAACGGTATGTTGTACACTACGCCCTTCACACATTCGACAAATTCATTTCGGTGCCTAATTTTACAGCTGTTGGAAGGCCCTCCCACCGGACTGGTTCTGGCACATAACTGCGACAACTTATTAGGCGCTGAAAGCACAACTGATATCCCCGCTCTTTGACCAATCTTTTTCAGGAGCAGGAGGAGGAGGAGAAGAGCGGGAAGACAGGGAGGTTAGCCAGTACTCAGACCGGCTGGCTACCCTGTGCTGGGGAAAGGGGAAGGGGGAGTGAAAGATGATAGAAAAGAGTTACTACAAAAAAGAAGAAAAAATCATGGCTGATCCCTCCGTCAAGGAATCGGTATAACACGAAAGTGAAACGTGTCTTCACAGAAGTAGTGCTTGTTGTGTAGTGATATATGAGAGCTTGTACACTGTATATTCGTGTTTGGCAGCTATAGCACCGTTTGACGTGGATGCACCCATGTTGACAGTATGTCTCTATCGCGACCACTAACGCCTATGATCATGATTAAACCGTTGTGGTAGCTGACGGTGTGAACATATATTTGGACACAGCGAATCGTGAATCCCGCGTAAGGATGATATCAACAAGCTCATAATCAACACTGGTACCCGGTATGCACTTCTTCAAAGCGTCGTCAATTAAGGAGAGAAACGGCACGGTGTGCGCTTTCTAGTAATGCGTAGCCGACGCCTGTGCTCATGCATACATAACACACACTGCGCTTCAGCAACACGGGAGGTAGAGGTTCGTTGCCTGAGCCGCAAACGCGTGCGTCCCGCTGGCCTCTGTCTCGCAGGCGCTGCTCTCGCTCCACCAAGGCACGACATTCGCCCGTCGAAATCGCGTCCTTTCTGCAACGCATATTGCAGCAGTTTTGTTAGTCGGTGCTCTCGCAATTGAAGCAGTCGGCGGCGGAGAAATCCCGTTGGTGCACGTGGAATCTGCACTACTCCGATGAGCCGACGCACGCTAACACGAAGCCAAAGGCAAAGAACGTAACTGCGTCAAGGGCGCCTCGGCGACGCCAGCGCAGCCAGTTTACCTCTCTGGTATCGAGACGCTTTAACCATGACCTCCGATATCGCGTGCAATCTCGGAGTAAGCGCTAGTAAGTGCCGGTCATGAAGCATTACTTCTTTTCACATCTCACAGGCGGCGGCACCGCCCCGCTCCGCCCGCCGCGAAAGAGAATGTGTGAAAGATATAAGGCGCGTTCGCGCCGTGTCTAGCATCTCCCGAGTTAGCTTAGTGGGTAGGGCGTCGGGCGCTTGCCGTCGCGCCCGCAGCGTCATGGTTTCGATGCCCAGCGGGGTATCTTTTTCTTGGTTTTTTTCTTTCTCACCCGTTGGCGTCCATTTTATCAACGTCATATCCGTGACGGATGTACTTGGTGGACCCCGGCATAAAACACTTTCGTGTTAAAAAAAGAACAATAGTACGATAAACGACGCTGCTTAAAGTCTGTCTATGAGACTAGTTTTGCGCAAAAAGCGCAACAACGTTTGCAAAGCTTTCCGTGCCGAGGATGGTTTCGGCCAGTGTCCTAAGATCTCTTCCTCCGACAGTGGACGATTGTCAAGTCTATTTAACACTTTGGACAGTTCTCTTGGTGTACTGAAGCGAGGACACTCACAGAGAAGATGGGCGATTGTCTCCTCGCAGTTACCGTTATCACATGTCGGGCTGCTGGCTATTCCAATTCGAAATGAGTACACCTTCGCGAAGGCCACACCGAGCCTCAGGCGGCACAGGAGCGTCTCCTCAGCTCTAGTTATTCCCCACGGAAGACGGAGCTGTAGATTCGGGTCCAAGTTGTGAAGACCGGCGTTAGTAAATTCCGTCGAGTTCCACTGTGCCAGTGTCAGATCATGTGCATGGGAACGAAGCCTTGTTGCTGCGTCCGTTCTTGACAGCGGTATAGCTGCACAATGGAGAGCATCATGGGCAGATCGGGCAGCTTCATCAGCACGGTCATTTCCGTAGATACCGCAATGGCCCGGTATCCACTGATAGGTTAGGCTGTGGTGCTTCTCAATGGCGCGGTGATGCAGCAGTCTTATGTCAGCGACTAACTGTTCATTTGATCCATGACGATATGGGGACATAATGCACTGGAGGGCTGCTTTGGAGTCGGAGAAGACTGACCACGCCTGTGGCGTTTCTTCAACTACGAACTCTAGAGCAGCACGGATGGCGGTGAGTTCTGCAGCCGTCGATGATGTCAAATGCGACGTCTTGAACTTTATGGTGACGGATTTCTCGGGTATGACCACTGCCCCAGCTGAGCTTGTAGAAGAAACTGAACCGTCAGTGTAAATGTGAAGGCGTCCACTGTGTTTTTCATGCAGGAACAATAGAGTGGCTTGTTGTAGGACCAGATATGACGAGTGTTTTTTTCTTTTGTATGCCGGGAATGGTTATCAGGGCTTCCAGTGGACGTAGAGACCACAACGGCAACGGCGGTCTTGCTGCGTGCGTGAAGTTCGTGGGAATCACTGCGCTATGCGAAGCAATAATACCGCTGAACGCTGAGTGTGGCCTAGCAGCTGCAAGTGAGGCGAGGTGGTGTGATGGAATCTGAGCGGCATGTCTTATGTGCATTCTTAAAGCATCGACGCAAATGTATGTTGTGATGGGGAATCACAGCCACCTTCTTACAAAATCTTGCCTGCGCATCAGTGCACGTATCACTGTTCTTCGAACACTTTCGGAGCTTCTCTGAAACAGACACCAGCAGGTGACGTGGATAACAAGCTGCCTTCAATCTGCCCGTAGAAGCTTTCTTGCATCAAATGGTAGCAAGACTTGGTCAATGCGTTGTGTAGACAGGCACGAGGAATTCCGCGCTTGACAAGCTTGCTGTGTGCAGAGGGAACAGGCAACAAAAGTTTTTTCGCACGAGGCTCATATCTTTAATATATATGGATACTCGAAAAGGAAAGCCTAAGGTCCAAGAATCTCAGGGATCCGTTCTCAGGAATCTCGTACGTGAGAGTCAGCGGCTTTAGGCAATTCTTGAACAGCGCCAATGCTTGGTGCAGGGAGGTATTAAAGGCTCTATCATCACACTCAAACAAAAGTAAATAGTCATCAACAAAACGGAAGCATTTCCTAACATTAGTTTCATGTAAGCGTTCTTGAACCTTTTTAGCCATGTGCGCCAAGAACAGGTCACTAAGCAATGGGGCTATACAGGAACCAATGCAGACGCCACTTTTTTGCAAAAGGACACTTCCGTTCCGGTCGGCATAGGTAGAATGGAGATAAAGTTTGAGCAAATCAAGGAAATCGGAAACTGCAACACCGCACTCATTCTGGAATGCTACCGCGCCAAATTCAAATATCGCTTCTTCTATGACACCACAAAGAGCTTGATGAGGGATCGAGTAATATAAGTCTTTTATATCGATAGAGATTGCCTGTGAGGAAGCCTGGGAAGTTCATTCAAGTGCGTGATAATTAGCGAAGAATTCTTAACTAAAAAGGGGTTATTGACACATAGCAACTTTAAGTAACTTTGTAGCCATAAGGCAATTGACT
The DNA here is from genome assembly GCF_013339695.2 of Rhipicephalus sanguineus. Lineage (NCBI taxonomy): Eukaryota > Metazoa > Arthropoda > Arachnida > Ixodida > Ixodidae > Rhipicephalus > Rhipicephalus sanguineus. The sequence continues at coordinate 4,218,652 of NC_051182.1, read as the reverse complement.
TTTGCCACGTGCCTCTTTCGGAAATAATCACAAGAAAAGGTGTTCCAACCTTGCGCCTTGCGAGTCTTAGCAGAGAAAAACATCTCCAGGGCCATCTTATCTGTCTTGTCAAGAGACTGGGCAAGTGCACTGATGCTCAGCTTTGTTAATAAGTCTTTGGCTTTGCGCTTGACATCCTTCAATTTAACGTTCGGGCATCGGTTGAACACAGAATCAATGGCAGATTGAGCTTTACCTAAGAACGTCCCATGACGTACAACACAGAACCCACCTTCTTTGTCAGAGTTCAAAACACAAAGGCCATTACTCTTGAGGTAGGACGCCACTCGTCCAACTGGAACAACTTTTTCTTGGAGGTAGGGTCGGCGAAGAACATCAACACCCTCAGAAATACAGCGGTCACCTTCACTTTCGGGAGCGCGTTTGGAGACGTCATGCACCAACGACAGCAGTTCTGGAGGTGATTGCCTCCTTTCAACGGCGAACTTGGGACCAAGCCAGATGGTTCTACTGACGTGGTCTGGCAGGTGAACAGCATCTTCAGTGTGAACTTGTCCCGAAGGCTGCCGCTCGCGGGGATGGCTCTGACACCGAAGTTTCCATCTGCTTTCCACTGCTTGGTCAACCAGAGCAGCAAACTGACGCCGCTTTTTCAATTTGACAGAGCGGCTCCCAAGACCACGATCCACTTGAACTTGAAGGGACTCTGGGTAAAGTCTTGCTTGCCGCAATGCCTCTGAGCGCAGGATCCTGCACACCCGTTTTCCATCTCCAACTGACGGGGCAAAGCCACCGAAGGTAGCCAGGACATCCGTTGGCTGCTGGCCGACTCGAATGCAATAAACCAAGGTGCGTGCGCGACTACTAGTCACCTTGATTGCACTTCTCGAATAGGCAGCGCAAAGGCAACGAACACGGACACAAAAAAAGACGCAAACACAAGCGCTGTGTTTGCGTCTTTTTTTGTGTCCGTGTTCGTTGCCTTTGCGCTGCCTATTCGAGATTCATGGCTCACCAACTAGCCCATCAGTACATTTTGATTGCACTATCCATATGTCGCGCACGCACCTTGGCTTACTGCATTGAGGTGGCAGTGATTGCTAATGGAAGCTGCATCAGCAAGCCATCCATCGCACTAACAAAAAAAGAACTAGATTACTTAAATTCACCCGCACGTGTAGGTCCTGCGTAGTTTTGCTGCTTTTTATTTACATAAGTGTCCCCTTTTGCGTTGACTGATATATGTGTAATCACATGTGACAGGTATATATGTGTGTGTTGCTTTAATAAACGATAGTTGGAAGTAGCGCTTGTCCTCGTCGTTTCTTTGTCCGCTGTGCTCGTTTTGCGCTAAAGTTTTAGCATTCCAGAATGAGTGCGGTGTTGCAGTTTCCGATTTGCTTGATTTGCTCAAACTTTATCTCATTTCTACCTATGCCGACTGGAACGGAAGTGTCCTTTTGCGAAAAAGTGGCGTCTGCATTGGTACCTGTATAACCCCATTGCTTAGTGACCTGTTCTCGCACATGGATAGAAAGGTTCAAGAACGCTTACAGGAAACTAATGTTAGGAAATGCTTCCGTTTTGTTGATGACTATTAATTTTGTTTGAGTGTGATGATAGAGCCTTTAATACCTCCCTGCACCAAGCATTGGCGTTGTTCAAGAATTGCCTAAAGCCGCTGACTCTCACGTACGAGATTCCTGAGAACGGATCCCTGAGATTCTTGGACCTTAGGCTTTCCTTTTTGAGTAACCATATATGTTGGAGGTATGAGCCTCGTGCGAAAAAACCTTTGTTGCCTTTTAACTCTGCACACAGCAAGCTTGTCAAGCGCAGAATTGCTCGTGCCTGTCTACACAACGCTTTGACCAAGTCTTGCTACCATTCGATGCAAGAAAGCTTCTGCGGGCAGACTGCTCGCTTGAAGGCAGCTGGTTATCCACGTCACCTGCTGGTATCTGTTTCAGAGAATCTCCGAAAGTGTTCGAAGAACAGTGACACGTGCACTGATTCGCAGGCAACAATTCGTAATAAGGTGGCTGTGATTCCTTAACTGCACGGCACATCACACAATCTGAAAAAGATTGGCCAAAGAGCGGAGATATCAGTTGTGTTTTCAGCGCCTAATATGTTGTCACAGTTATGTGCCAGAACAAGTCCGGTAGGAGGGCCTTCCAAGAGCTGTAAAATTAGGCACCGAAATGAATTTGTCGAATGTGTGAAGGGCGTAGTGCACAACATACCGTTGTCTTGTGGTCAAAGTTACGTCGGACAGACAGGCAGATGCCTAAATGTGAGATTGCTCGAGCGTAATGAGAAAGTGAAAAAAGAAAACATGGTTGATCCCTCTGTCATAGGAATCGGTATAACACGAAAGTAAAACGTGTCTTCACACACGTAGTTGAGCGTTTGTTGTGCATTGTTTCGCCCCGAGGGCGAAGGAATGAATGCTATAGCAGCAAGTTGTCATGTCACGCGAAGAACGCAAGCAGCTCGAAACTTCCAACGCGCTGCTCAAGCAGAAAGGACGCACGGAACGAACATACACAGAATGAGCGCGAACTAACAACTGTCACAGCTCGACAGTTAAAGCGCACTGGTCAAATACAAAGAAGGACGCACGAAACGAACGCACAAGTATACACAGGATGAGAGCGAACTGTCACACTCGTATGTTATTTATTTGTGAGCAGCGCGCTCCTTTCGTAAAAGCGGCCGCTGCAGTGAGCAAAATGACCTTCGTGCTCTCTGTAACTTGAATGCAAAATTGCGGTGAGAGCGCAAGACGTACAAGATAAGCACGCGCGCAGGAGCAACCACGCCCTGTAGAGGCACACGCTCATCTCAACGCGGGGGGCGACGACATTTAAAGCGCGCTCTTCGAGCCCTTCGCGCCATCTCGCTAGTGATAACGAAAACACGATGACGTACCCTGATCTCTGAGTACCGCTACTGGCCAATGGTGTATATGAATAGCACGCCGTTAGTAAGACGAAGAACGTGCCGTTTGTGGCGGAGTCGTTTCGCGCTGCGCGCTGGGTATCGAGAGGTCGTAAGTTCGATTCGAGGTGACGGAACTTTTTCTTCCAGTTTTTTCTTTGCCATATGTTAGTCTTTATATTTTACAACGTCATATCCGTGACGGAAATGCGTCAGTGGAGCCGTGGTGGACCTCGGCATAAAACACTTTCGTGTTAAAAAGGCAGTGATGGTTTCTTGGCGGCTCATTGCGCGGAATGCAAATGCGTGCCTTTATTTGACAGTACAACAGTGTTGGCATATCACCCTAAGGATAGCACCAGGCTCATCATTGAGGCGACAGCGATTGCTAATGGAAGCTGCATCAGCAAGCCGTCCATCGCACTAACAAAAAAGGAACTAGGTTACTTAAATTCACCCGCACGTGTACGTCCTGCGTACTTTTGCTGCTTCTTATTTAGGTGTCGCCTTTTGCGTTGACTGATATCTGTGTAATCACATGACAGGTATATATGTCTGTGTTGCTTTATTAAAAACGATAGTTGGAAGTTAGCGCTTGTCTTCGTCGTTTCTTTGTCCGCTGTGCGCTGTCTGCGCAAAGGTTTTAGCATTATGGAATACCAACTAGCCCGCTCCCACACCTTGCTTCTGTGTTCTTAGGCAAGTCTTTTGACGGGAAGACTAAAAGCACCAAGGAAGAGAGCATTCAGCGGATAAAAACACTTGTGAAGCCATTCAATTTGCACTATCTTCGCGTCTTTTTGGGCCTTGGCTGACACTTCCGGGGGTTTTTAAAGGATTATGCCTCAAAGACAAAGAGCTTGACAGCCCTTACGCAAAAGCATACCCCGTTCGTGTGGTCGGAAAATTGCGGGTGATGCTACAACGAACTCGTCGAAATTATTTGGGCAGACCCTGTACTTACGATGCTGGATTTGAACTTGCCGTTTGAATTGTGCACAGATGCCTGTCATTATAGTACGGGAGCTGTCCTTTGTCAAAGAGACACCAACAAGCCAGTCGCACA
>NC_051182.1:4192290-4214543 GCF_013339695.2 Rhipicephalus sanguineus | reverse complement strand
CACGTCGGTAACGGGGTAATACTCGGGCGGGGTGGTGACGACTGCGCCGGTCCTCTCAAGGATGTCCAAGACGCGGCCGTCAACGCCGCCAACCCTGCCGCCACCCGTGGCGCTGCAAAATAAAAAGAAAACACAACCACAACGTGAAACGACAATGAAGGCGCAGATTATTACAGAGCTCACTTTCTCTCGCTTGTCGATCTCGCGAGCTCCTTTCGCGCGCCGTAGACCATCTTGGCCCAGTGGTTACGCCATAGTTGTGGCGATTTAACCGCGGGCCCTTGCTGATTCAGCAGCGTGGCGATTTCTTGCCACAGCTGCTTCTTTCGAGCAGCAGTCATACGCGGGGAGACCTCCGTGCAAGATCTCCCCAGGTACGGGTGCTGCTCCAGGAACTGTATCAGCATGTCCCTTTGAACTGTCGAAACGCGCGGTCCTTTCGCCGACATTTTTTTTCCCAACCGACTTCCCACATCAGCCATCCCGCAGAGAAAATTTAAGAGGCAAAACCTTCCTCTACGCTGATCGTTCTACCTTGCAAAAATCGTTCTCATTTTCGCACTCTCATTCTTTTCCGTATTATATTTTTAACCTAACAAAAATAATAAATGTGTTACACTAAGGTTTTAAAAAAAACCTCCTTGCGCTACACTTACCTTCGAAATCGAAGCAGCAGCAGCAGCTTTCGCGGATCGGCATGGTAGCTTGAGCAACGGAGTACTGTCGATGCACGATGCAGCGCACCGCGTTCATGAAGTGACGCTTTGCGGTGGCGATGCCCCAACAAACGGTACTCGCTGCTTCGTGAGTTCTCAATAGCATCTTGTTGACTATGTAGCGCTTCACAGTCATTCGGATTTCTTCTCCGTTGCGTCGCTACAGATAAAAAAAAAAGAAACTCGTCAGACGGATGCATGCAGCCGAGAACACACACCACGGCACGACACGTTTCTACTCACCTCGGTTCAGCAGATTGCGCGGCTTCCGGAAAGATCGCAGAGTCTAATACTCTTCTTAGCCGACAGTAACCATCCCCACCTTGCAGTAATTGCGACGTATTACGGGCGACCACACACACACAGCTGTTTCTTTGACATCGGCAGCCATTTTCTTTGCGCTGAACGACACGGCTTTGCTGCACATATGGCGCAAATACGGCTACGACTCAAAATATAGAGATACTTGTGTTTCCTTTGATTTAAATACCTACCATTTTGATGTGTTCCATTTGTAAAACAATTTTAGTTCATTAAGCATACGACATTAGTTTCATTACACGCTTTCTTATTAAATAAAATAACTATACGGCCCCTGAAAGGGCGAAGAAAAGAAAAAGAAACATCCGGGCAACACAGAGAGCTCGTGACTGGACAATTCAAAAAACGTTGCGCGTTCCCGCCCAGCGCTGACGCAAGCGAAGACGTCACGCGGAAAAGCATTGGAATAAAAAATAGAATCGTTCCGCGATAGCACCCCTGGATTACTTCGTTCGCTGTCTCGCTGTCTCTCTCTCCGCGCAGCTTGGTTCTTTTATAGCCCTGGGCGATCGCTTGCATCAGCCAGGAGCTCGAAGCCTCCAATCAGGAACCGCCGTTGGTCGCTGGCTCGAACCGGATCCGCGGATGAGAGGGCTTGCCGCACGTTGCGGGAGAGATTTCGTTCGGTTGCATAGCGCAGCGCCAGAGTTGCCGGGGATTGCGAAGGCTCCCGCATCGTTGCATCAGCTGGTGTTGACGCTGGTTGCGTCAGACGAATCGCCGGAGTTACCGGGGATTGCGTAATACTCCCGCCTCGTTGCATCAGCGGGTGTTGACGCTGGTTGCGTCAGACGTTTTACCAGCTTGAATGCCTTGTCGAAGCAAGGAAGTTTGGGTTGGGAGCCCTGGCAGAACAGCACCCCCGCCGCCAGACAATGCGCCGGAAAGACGAGCTGCTTCCACGTGGCTCGGATGCCGGGCGCGCTCGTTCGCCAGGTCCATCCAGGTTCACCTCCAGGGTCATGGGGACATGTGGCTCCACGCTTCGTTCCGTGAACAGATCCCAGTCGCCAGGCCGGATCCCGGCTCCAGTGGCTTGTCGCCAAGATGTGTCGACTTGCTTTGCTCGTCTCTTCTGACGATCTTTGGTAGCAGCACTTGTTGATCGTCCTGCAACTTGTCAAGAACGGTCCGACAACAGAGAACACACGACACAAGCAAGTGCCCTCGGTCACCCGACAGAACATCAGACCTAAATAGAATAATATATTCCTAACTACGTTTCTGTCGAAAGTTTGTTCCCTCTATATCAAGAGGCACATGTGGGACACCAAAACTCTTAAAGCAGAACTCAAAATATTACACGTGTAACAAACGCAATGAAACAGAATTCAAAATAATGCTGGCCCCTTGAGATCACTCAGGACGGAAGCGCTCAGCTGAGGCCGCAATGAGGACAAAATTTTGCCCCACTTTGCCAGCGAAAAACCGAAAGCATAGCCGAAGACGGCACTGATTAGAACGCGCGACTCAGTGCGTCTGCGTTCGCGTTTAGCTTTCCTTTCTTGTAACGAACGTTCAAGTTGTGCTGTTGGAGTATCATGCTCCACCTTAATAACCTGCCGCTTTTGGACGACATGTTATTCAACCAGGTTAGAGGACAGTGGTCCGTTTCGACCACAAACTTGGAACCGGAGACGTAACAGGCCAGCTTTTGAACGGCCCACACGAGGCAGGCACATTCCTTTTCAGAGGTACTATACGCCTCTTCCCTGCAGCTCAGTTTTCGGCTTAAATACAAAACTGGTCTTTCGTGACCAGTGTCATCTTCCTGGCACAATATAGCTACCATTCCGCGATCACTCGCGTCGCACTGAATGATAAAGCCCTTGGAAAAGTCGGGTGCCATGAGAACGGGTTTTTCGCTTAAGGCTTGTTTAAGCTTGCACGACGCATTCTCTTTCTCCGAGTCCCGTGTCACTTTAAGTGGCTCCGAATTTCGAAGTGCGTCAGTTAGAGGGCTGGCAATGGTAGAGTAGTTTTGCACATAATGCTGATAGTATCTCGCTAGCCCTAAGAAAGCCCTTATCTCAGACTTGGTGGTTGGTCGTGGATAGTTCACGACGGCGGCTACCTTGATCTCTGAAGGTCGACGCCGGCCACGCCCCACAACGTGTCCCAGGTATGACACCTCGCCGCATCCTAGGTGACATTTAGCAGGTTTCGCTGTAAGACCCGCTTCTTTCAACTTGTTCAGCACAACTCTTAAATGCTCGACATGTTCTTCCCAGGTGTTCGAGAAGACCGCAACATCGTCGAGATACGGCAGTGCGAACTCGGACAGGCCATTAAGAACGCGGTCCATTAGACCCGACAATCAATAAGGCGCATTTTTCAGTCCAAAGCTCAGCATAAGTGGACGATACGTTCCGAATGGAGAAACGAACGCGGCGCATCGGCTAGCACGCTCGGTAAGGGGAACCTGCCAATAACCTCGCACGAGGTCTATCGTGGAAATGTAGTTTGACTTTGACACTGTTTCCACCCTTTCCTGTAGATTTGGTATCGGATAGGTCTGGTCTCGAGTTATGGCGTTAAGGCGCCGATAATCGATGCATGGCCTAGGATCCTTTCCTGGCAGTTGAACCAATATTAGAGGAGATGTATAGTCACTCTCACACGGTACTATGACTCCCAACTCAAGCATTCTATCGATTTCCTCTTTCATGATCTGCTTCTGCACAAGGGAACATCGAATTGGCTTACTACGGATTGGTTCCTCACATGTTAGCTCGATGTCGTGCTTAATAACCGTCGTTTTTCCGGGACGGCTGGAAAACACGTCTTTAAACTCAGAAACAATCCTTCTCAAATCCTCCTTCTGGACTTGACTTAACCTTGGCTCCAGGTTCAACTGTTCCAACATCGCCTCTGAACCCCTTTCGCTTACATCGCTAGAAGTCAGAATTTCTGCTCCTTCCTCCTCTGAAGCATTCAACAGCAGATTTACGACCGCCTGACGTTGAACGTACGGTTTCATCAAGTTGCTGTGATAAATTTTGTTAGACCGCTTTCCTAATTTCACTTCGTAGTTGGTATCGGAAAGCTTCGATATTACTTCAGCGGGCCCCTCCCAATGAACCTCAAGCTTGTTCTTCTTGGAAGGCCGCAGCAACATTACCTGACTTCCCACTTCGAAGGTACGTTTTTTTGCTGATTTGTCGTAGTATTCTTTCGACAATACTTGCGCTGCCTTCATGTGGCTGTCCACAAGATCTTTTGTTTTTCCGAGCCTCTGAAGGAGGTCCAGAACATAAGCAACTACATTCGGGTCCTCATCATATCCCTCCCTTGGATTCGCGTAGCATTCGCAAAGGTGTTCTTAAGCTCCGGCCATATACAAGCTCTGCGGGGCTAAAGCCAGTGCTCTCATGAGGAGCACACCTCAAGCAAACATAGCGGGAGGAATACATGCTTCCCAGTCGCATTTGTGCTCATAACAAAGAGCTCTCAGTATACGTTTCAGAACTGAATGCATACGCTCCACCGGATTAGATTGTGGGTGATGGACCGAACTGTGCACCACCTTGATTCCACATTTATCCAAAAAGGTAGAGGTAAGGCAACTGGTGAAGACGCTGCCATTGTCGCATTGAATTTCAGAAGGAAATCCGACACGCGCGAATATCGAGAGCATAGCGCCCACGACGTGAGGAGAATTGAGCTGCCTAAGAGGTACCGCTTCTGGAAATTTCGTTGCTACACAGAGGGCAGTCAGGATGTATCGACAACCTTGCCTTGACTCCGGCAATGGCCCAACAATGTCGATAACTAGGCGCCGAAAAGGTTCTGTTATAACTGGCACAAGCTTCATGGGAGCTTTCCACTTGTCTGTGGATTTCCCCACCCTCTGACAAGTGTCGCAAGAGCGCACAAAGTCTTCGGTATCTTTCCAGCATTTCGGCCAGTAAAACTCAAGGGAAATCCTAGCCTTGGTCTTCATCAAACCGAGATGCCCTGCCCACGCGTTTTCGTGCGCAAGTTCCAACAGCTGGCGACAATACTTTTGCGGTATCAAGAGTTGCTCATACCTGCGACCTTGTGCATCTGTGTAGCTACGATACAATAGCCCAGATTTCTCATAAAAAGAAACATTCTTTTTCTTTACTCCCAATTTTACGCTTTCCATTAGCGCTTTTATCGAGATGTCTTCACGCTGCTCTCGAATGAGCGTCGCTCGATCAACCCTCGACAGCTCACACCAACTCTCAGCTACAGGCTTGAGCGCATTGCCCGCCTCGCCCAACGGCGCGACGCTACCCGCTTCAGCTGCAGGCGGCTCGAGTAACCCACCCGGAGTTTTCTGTCCGAGGCTCGCTCGACTCGTTGCCAAGGTCACGCAGCTCGGCCGCTTTTGCCGGTGGTGGTGTACCGGGTGTACTACATGGAACGAGATCAAGTTCCTGTGAGAGCTTCCGCGCTTGCGATCGCGTGAGGGCCATGTACGCAACGCTGGGAAAGAACGATTTACCCTGCTCTTTGAGACGCTGCTCCGAGTTGTTCGAAAAAAGATAAGGAAAACAATCTGGGAGAGCAGCAGACACATCCGCTTCGGTGTCAAGCTTACCGAAAGAGCCTTCAATGATCACCGTAGCGATCGGTAAGCAAGTGCCCTGCTCCTCGGCGACTTGCCTGATCCATGCGCATTCTCCTGTCAAGTCGTTCCGAAGACACAAACGAAGGATGGACAACGTCAATAGTTGCCGCTGAGTCTCGAAGTGCTCGACAGGTTTTCCCATTGACGCTAATCTCCTGAATATACGGTTCTAACAACCGCATGTTCTTTTCTGATTCACGGATCGTTGCGAAAGCAACCTTTTCTTTACAATTTACCGCGATGTGCCCTTCTTTTTTGCAATTGTAACAGATTAGCGGCTCCCGTGACTCAAACGCCCGTGTAGTATCAGTGCGCTGTTTGGGAAGCTCACTCGACTTCTGCGCTTCCGTCTGCCCTTCCCTCAGTCTCCTTCGTAAAAGACGGGTCTTTTCTGAAATTACGGTGCGGAGCAGGTTTCCGGTCATCAGGTTTTTTTGAAAAGCCCTCTTTTCTCTCAGCTTTTTCAACACGCACGGCCCTACTGTGCAAGTTTCTACGAGTGTAGTACTCTTCAGCTAACTCTGCTGACTTGTTTAGCTGTACTTCTCCAAACTTATCCTGCAACCAAAGCTTGACATCATCCTCGATACAGCGGTAGAATTGCTCCAATGCTATGCACTCTACCACTTTATCGCGATCGTCATAGACATCTTCGCCCTTGAGCCATTCAATTAAATCGGCTTTAAGACGAAACGCGAAGTCAACGTGTGACTCATTGCCCCTTTTTGCATACCGGAACCTTTGCCGGAAAGCCTCGGGTGACACTTTATATCTTCTCAACAGAACCTCCTTAACCTCGTCATAGCTCTCAAACGCCTCCCTCGACAAGCACGTTATCACGTCGGATACTTCCCCGGGGAGCAGAGCTAACAGGTTCTGTGCCCAAAGAGACCGCTCGATGCCATTTCTACCGCAGACGTGTTCGAACTTTACTAGATACTTCGCCATGTCCTCGCCCACTACGAACGGTGGCAGTTGGTCCCGAATTCTATGTCCACTATCCTGAACCGTCGCAGAAGCTACGCTAGGCGCTTGCGAACACTGATGGAGTGCCAGTTCTATTCCTTTCATCTCGAGGCGCTCTTGTCTTTCGGCCTCCTCGCCCTCGCGGCCTTCTTGCCTTTCCGCCTCTTCACGCTCACGGAGTTCTCGTCTTTCGGCCTCCTCGCGCTCGCGGCGTTCTTTGATATCCGCCCAGGCCTCATCGACTTCCTCAGCCGTTACTCCCTCCTTCTGCATGATCTCAAGGATCGCTTGCTTTCGCTTCGCACGGCCCAGAGTAAGGCCGAGTTCTTCACAAATTTCGATGAGTTCCTTCACTTTAAGGTTCTCCATCGTTCACACTAGCCTCTTGCTATTTGCCCTCGTTAGGATCTACTTGCCGTATCCCCTATAAGTCTACTAGAAAGACACGCAAGCAATTCTCAACCTGCCGTGTTTACACCCTCCGCATTAACTTTGGTTTCAAAGCGCTCCGACTTGGCTCGAAACAATCAAAGCTCACTCCAATGCTTCACACAACCTTCTCCAAACTACGATAACCTGTGCTAGAGAAGTCAGGTGAACTGAAGGGAAAACATCAGGCACTCACCGCATCGAGGTAGCTGACGCCGGCCGATCTCGCAGCTGCCATCCACTGTTGGGTAACAGGTGTCTCAGCTTGCGACTGCTTCTGCGCAGAGTTGATAGACGGAGCGATCAAGGCGACGGTGAGCTAAGGCAAATTTATATACATATATACAGAGGCGTTACATATTCGGCGCTGGGGCCGACAGCTTATTGGGCTCGCACAGCGGTGCGACGACGACCCTGGATTTCTTCGTTCGCTGTCTCGCTGTCTCTCTCTCCGCGCAGCTTGGTACTTTTATAGCCCTGGGCGATCGCTCGCATCAGCCAGGAGCTCGAAGCCTCCAATCAGGAACCGCCGTTGGTCGCTGGCTCGAACCGGATCCGCGGATGAGAGGGCTTGCCGCACGTTGCGGGAGAGATTTCCTTCGGTTGCGTCAGACGCAGCGCCGGAGTTGCCGGGGATTGCGTAAGGCTCCCGCATCGTTGCATCAGCTGGTGTTGACGCTGGTTGCGTCAGACGAATCGCCGGAGTTACCGGGGATTGCGTAACACTCCCGTCTCGTTGCAATAGCGGGTGTTGACGCTGGTTGCGTCAGACGTTTTACCAGCTTGAATGCCTTGTCGAAGCAAGGAAGTTTGGGTTGGGAACCCTGGCATAACAACGCACATGCTTGGACTAGTCGTGGTTTGGTTTTGAGGTTTGGACCTGCCAAGGCCAACGCTGCCAGCAGCGACGTTTGTCCGCCGCTTTTTCTTTTTTTAATCTGACGTGTGTGTACTTACGTTGACCGCTGTTGGGTGTTGTGTGGTATATGTCCTCTGGCTCTGTCGCGTGCAACAAGAACAGTAGAAGAGTTTCTGAACTCCGGGCGCCTGGGCAGTGGGCCATTGGCCAGCAAAGGTACGTTCTCTTATGCTTTCCTTTAGTGAATAAGGCCGAATGCGTGAATAAAGGTTTTTGTTTATTTTCGCAGTCGCGTTTTCCTAAACGCACATTTCTGTATCGCCGTGCATGCCTCGGTGAAATCGACATCGCTACTTCTGCTTCGTTTCCTTGATGTAATGGTTTGTAGCTGCCAGAGTAGCCTTGATAAACTTAGTTTAGCGTGTCCTTTTGTAGTACTCTGCATTTGTTAGCGTTGTTTTCCGTGGTATGTCGCAGCTGTAGTTCTGTTTTTATTTGTTTAGCTGTGTGCGCTTGCTTGTTGTCTCTTTCCCTAGCATGCCAAAGCTTAGTTGGAATAAGCGTCATGCTCAAATCAGCCAATGGCGGAACTGTGCACAAACACGCTGTCATTTGTGGACTAACACATCATTTTTCGAGAGAAGAGGGAGCAATGTTTAGGTGACTTTGAGAATTTATTGTACAGTCCAGGCCACGTGCTGCGCTATAATACTTGGCTTGCGGGTTCTCGGGAGCCTCGACTACCGACTGGCAGCGTTTTCTGACCATGCTCAAAAAGTGTTGCAGGGCCCCTGTAAGGTAGTGATACCGGCTAAGTGAACTGATTAGCTCCTATATTGAGAATTAGAAAAGCGGAACGGAAAAGTACAGCTTGCCTTCATAGAATGGGGAAATTCTCTTGCAGTTCATTACAGTCAGTGATCCAGTTCCTTAATTCGCTCCTGAATACTGCTTGATCGCATGCTTATTGAAAGGCTGTTACCTCAACAATCGACATGGACCTCATCGAGGTTGTGCGCAAGGCTATAAGCAGGAGTGGGGATACAAAGATGAATACATACAAATACATACAAAAAGAATACATACATACTATGCCAACAACAAGGAAGCGATAGCGGCATTCTACATACTGAGTACCTTTTTACAGCAATAACATCAACACGTACATCGATAATCACAATACTACATAACTGCACTGTAACCATTATATTCGAAATACTGCTAACGCATAGTGCACATGGCATGAAAGAATATGTGCATTTTGTCGCATGTAAGGTAACTGATACTGAATTTATGGATCGTCAAAAGAAGAAAAGAAAAAAATACAGAAAAAATAACATGCAGATAGAAATACACACGCGGACATTGACAGACGAAATCAGTAGATTCAAATATTTAAACAGTCGACAAATGAGCCTTAAGTGTCAGAGTGAAATCTGCTGTGGTCATGCGTTCCACGACATCGGTTGGGAGCTGATTCCATTCCCTTACCGCTCGTGGGAAAAATGTGTTCTGAAATACCCTTGTTCGGCAGTTATAGTCCCGTAGTTTTTTTGAGTGATGAGAGCGTGTAAGTCGCTTATTTACAGGATGAATGAACTGGTCCTTTTCTATTCCTATTTTGTTATGAGACATCTTGTGTAGGTACACGAGTCTTTCTGTGTGACGCCGGAATTTCAGGGGTTCCAGTTCAGCCTTTTCCACTAGCATACTTGCCGATGTGTGCAGCTGTACATATTAAAAATTAAGCGTACCGATTTTCTTTGGACGCTTTCTAAGTGGGCAATGTTTCTTTTCGTGTGCGGGTCCCATACTACTGATGCGTATTCGATGATTGGTCGGATAAACGTTTTATAAGCTAATAGCTTAATATCTTGAGGAGCTTGGCGCAACGTTCGTCTTAAGTATCCTAGTTTATTCATTGCTTTTTTCTTTATGTAAGACACGTGCTCGTTCCACCGAAGATCGGATGTAAGTATGACACCTAGACATTTAAAAGATTTTACTTCTGACAAGACGTTTCCATTTAAGCAGTAGCTAAGTTGTATTGGTGAATGCTTTATAGTTATCCTCATAAGAACTGTCTTTAGGAGGTTAATTTTCACCTGCCAGGTTTCGCACCATTTTTCAACGTGTTCAAGAGCTTCTTTTAGTTGGACGTGGTCGTGAAGGTTGTCAATTCGGTGATAAAATACGCAGTCATTTGCGAATAGCTTAATTTTGACAGACACTGCATTAACTATATCATTTATAAATATTAGGAAAAATAACGGCCCCAACACCGACCCTTGTAGAACGCCCGACCTGACAGCTGCAGGAGTTGAGCAAACGTTTTCAATTGATACACATTGCTGTCTGTGGTACAAGTAGGCCTCTATCCATGACACTAATGCAGTATTCTTTAGTATTGTCCTAAGCTTTAATAACAGTTTTGAATGCGAAACACAGTAAAACGCTTTTTGGAAGTCTAAGAAAATCACGTCTATTTCACAGTGAGCATCAATAGCAGCAGCAAAATCATGGACCGTTTCGAGGAGTGCCGTCACTGTTGATTTGCCTTTGCGAAAACCATGTTGCCTATTATCAATTACGTTGTTCTTTTCAAGAAATGATGATATATGCGTGAAAATTATGTGTTCCAGTATCTTAGAACAAGAGTACAGTAGGGAGATTGGTCTATAACAAGTTACTTGGTGCGAGTCGCCACCTTTTGGTATCGGAATAATTTTACTGTACTCCCATTCTGTTGGCAGTTGAGCTTCTGATAGCGATTTGTTAAATATTAAACATAAGTACTTGGAGCACCATTCAGCATACCTGACTAAAAAATGTTGGGTATGCCGTCAATTCCAGGAGTTGTCTTTGTGTCCAGTTTTAACAACAGTGACGGCACACCTTCATCGGATACGAAAATGTCACTTATAGACGGGGAATCTGTTACAGGAATGAAATGCGGGTCGCTACCATCATCCAGTACAAATACGGAGCACAAAAAGCTGTTAAATGTCAATGCTAGTTGTGTTTTATCTGACACGTTATCACCGTTTCCAGAGAGATTTAACTGCGATTTTTGCCTTGAGGAATAATGCCTCCGAAATTTATCCGGAGCTGTGTGAAGAAAGTTTCTCAATGTCACGTTGAAGTAGTAGTCTTCAGCGATACTGTCCCTAAGGGCCAAACGTATGGCGCACAATTTCGATGCATACGCAGGAGAGGGCGTTGTCGGCACGTTTTTCTTATCCTTTTCGCTTTGCGTTCGAGGCGAAAAACTTCCTTAGGAAGCCACGGTTTGGAAATTTTTACGCGTTTTCTTTTAATAGGCACAAAGTCTGTGATACAATCAAGAGCGAGATTTTTGAAAAATAGCCACAACTCATCGATACCGCAATCACTTGATCGACAGAGAGAAAGAAAATTCGAGAACGAGTCGTCCATTGCATCCAGAATGCCCACGTCATTCGCACGTGCAAAAACCGGGACCACTCGCACTTCGTTTTGCTTTTTAGGCACATTGCCCAGATTCAGCGTCAATGCTATCAACTTGTGGTCCGATATTTCATCTAGAACGTTAACTGCGGGTTCTTTACTAAGTAGGTTTCTGCCAACGAGAAAAGGGTCTAGAATAGATTTCGCTGTATTGCTGACACGAGTTGGCTCTCTGACTAACTGAGAAAGGTTGTGAAAGAAGACTAGGTCACTTAACTGCTCTGCATTAGTGCTAAGAGGTTCCGGAATTTCATTGCTCCAATCAATGGATGGCAAATTGAAATCACCAGCTATTAAGAAATTATTGATGTTGATGACGTTGTCACATAAAAAATGGTTCAGTTTCTCGAAGAATGCACTGTTGTCATTTGGGGGGCGGTAAAATCCTCCAACGACCAAAATGCATTCGTTAAAGGGGCCCTGCAACACTTTTTGAGCAGGGCCAAAAAGCGCTGCCAATCGGTAGTCGAGGCTCCCGAGAACACGCGAGCCAAATATTATAGCGAAGCGAGCGGCCTGGAATTTACAATAAATTCTCAAAGTCAGCTGAAAATCGCTCCCTCTTTCTCGACAAATGATGTATTAGTCCGCAATATATGACGCGAATGCTGGCAGTTCCACCATTGGCTGATGTTATAATCACGATAACACCCTCATTATTACCTTCGTTGTTAATTTTGAGTTCAATAAGTAGATAATATGTATGTTTATATTGTGTTATGCCGTTAAAACACCGAGCAAACATTATTATTAGCACTTCCGGTCTCACCGACAGCTCGTCTGCTCGTAGTTGCGTGGTTGCGTTTTCTTTACCATGCGCAGTGCCGAAATCGTGAATATTTCTGTGCTTTTGAAAATCGCCGGTTGCCGTTGAGAGTGGCAGCCGTTCGAGTGTTGCCTCGTCAGCTGGAAACTGCATCGTCGGCACGTTCTCACGACCGACCGAGGCAGCGGTGCAGCATTTCTCCGATAACAATGCTGGCGCCGGCTAGCTTAGGATACCTGTGTTCGCTGTATGGCGAGAGTCCCGTTCGCTGTCTGTTCAGTATGTCATCGAGCCGTACCTCGGCGTATCCTCCCCGTAGTCTCAGGTTTCCGAGAAACCGCGACATAGCAACCAAGCAAACTCGCATTTTCACGGTAGCTGCAGACAGCCGGGGGATGGCTCCGCGCCGGCCCGATGCCCCACGATCCTTTCTTCTAGTCTTTAGTTCTTTGTTGTCAGCCCGCACTCGCTGTGCGCCCGCATTCGAAGAGCAAACAGCATCGAAGTACCGCCACTGGGAGAAGGGTGCACGCAGCTTTGCCGTGTTGAATACGATTCAATCATTCAAGCGCGAGCAGCGCAACGAGGCGGTGTATCGGAGTGTGGGTCGCAACCCATCTCAGCTGTCATTCGTTCCAAACGCGCACGCAGGTTTGCGTCCATGGTTGGCAGTGCGATGAAAACACTACGGCAGTACGAGGTGCACACCCAACATTACCAAACCGACTCGCAGTTTTCAAGCACGCGCGATACACGGTGCGATGGGCGCTCGACGACGACCGCGCAAGCCGACCGGAAATGGCGCCACAGACCACGTGGTTGCGCCAAGACGCCAGAGAGAAAAAAAAATGAAGAAAAAAAAATGCCGCCGGTGCTGACGTAACTCTTCGGCGCCTCCTCGCACCTCCGCCCTCCCTCCCTTCACGCCCCGCGCAGCTTTCCGCGCGCACGCGGCGTTGAGTTGAGGGAGAAAGCTGCGGAACGTGATCTCTATAATTTGGTAACACCACTGAGACTTGACGGATTCGAAAAATTTTTGCGGCATATGACTCGTGAAGAGTCATACGTCAATAATGAGACTATTCCAATATAACTAAGAAAGGTGTTGCAGGGCCCCTTTAAGGCATATTTTAGCGATGACACATTCAACACCAGCTATAGGGGGAAGTTGGCTTATATGTAACGAATCTTGATACAGAATGGCACCTCCTCCCCCTCGGGAGCTTCTATCGTTACGAAAGATGCCGTAGCCAGGTGGGACAATTTCAGAGTCGGATATGTCATTGTGCGACCAAGTCTCCGTAATTACGACTATCTGAGGTTTATACGAGAGAGTAACACTTTCCAGCGCATCAGTTTTATTAACAATACTTCGAGCATTAAACTGGAGAGAAAGAATGGTTTTTTGACGGCCGCTGGTCACTGTTCGTTCCTAGGATTCTTGTGCTGAACAAGAAGTCTCATTTTTTGGCTGTCATCCCATTCAAAAAGATCGTTTTAGATTTTAATTTTATCATGAATCAGCTTAACTATTTTGCCAGACTTTCTGATGTCAATTGTGCTCTCCCACAGGTTTCTTCTTTTCTTTAAAAGGGTATGGGCTTGAGCTTGTTGGTAAGGCTTCATGGTTTCAAAACAGCGCGTAAAGCGCCTGGTCCTGTCTTACTTTCTGTGTCCTCGTACTTCACGCGCTGTTTTGAAACCATGATTTCTTCTTTTCTGTCTAGTGCTCGCGGAATAATCCTCTGCTACAGAAGTTCGCTGCCCTTTTAACTTATAGCCATTCTTTAAAACACTAATCTTTTCGCGGTAATCGAATAGCTTTAGAATTACAGGCCGAGGTTTGCGACTATGACTATGGCCTATCCTGTGAATCATTTCGATAGATGTTATTTTTATGCCTAGTACCTCTTCGAAAATACCTTTCACAACACTTTGTTCAAGGTCTGCTTGTGTTTCATTCTGCTTTTCTGGAATGCCGAACACTAAAAGGTTGTTTCTTCTCCCGCGGTCCTCAAGGTCGACTAACTTCTTTCCATGTCCTTCACTTTTTTGTCAAGTAGGTGGATTACTGAGGAGACCTCCTTAATCAGAGACGTTATCGGGTAAACAATCTTAAATTTCTGTTGAATTTCATCGAGCCTTTTCTGTATCGCCTTTTGTCCTGCTAGAATCTCAGTGAGCAATTCCTCGGTGGTAGGACCTGGGTTTGTTTCTATATCACCGCATAGAATCAACATAGCATTTGCGAAATCCTGCACAAACATAGCTACAGCACTGAAACACTCTGGGTATGACAGCTGAATAAAACAGCGGTTACTGGAGTTACAAGAAGACGCAGTGTTACAGACCTGCATGTAGAACAGGAACGGATTAGGTGCCATGTTGACCGTTGGCCAGCTGACACACCCACTGAAGGAAGCCGAGCGACGGGGCACATTTAACGCCGGGTCCGATGACGTAGACCACGCTGCACGTGACTTGATCCCATGTTCAGTGCAGTTAAGCGTGAACCGTACGCTATCGCAGCATGTAGCCGTCGTTTCATCGGTGATGTTCGTTGTTGCCTGAGATGCGCTGGCTTTGGTCGCTCCAGCAAAAAGTAGAATCTGCATGTAGAACAGGAACGGATTAGGTACCATGTTGACCGTTGGCCAGCTGACACACCCACTATATATATATATATATATATATATATATATATATATATATATATATATATTAGGGGCTACTTTTTGCCACAAGCATGAACACAACAAGCCGCGCGTGCGAACCTGTCCCTCGTTTGGATCACACCGCGCACTAGAGGAGTGTAGTTACTCGCTACTAGTGCTACACAGCAGCCCTAACAGTCAAAGCTGTGACCCCCTATCCCGCGGTTCGCGTTCAGTTGCGACCGCGGCGGGTTTCAGGCCAGTGGGGACAGAGACAAGTCTTTCAACTGAAAGTGTTTATTCACCTCAGATGCCAATTGCAACAATAGAGTATAGCACATCAAGCTACCACCTCAGCGGCGGAGTGTTCCGCACTACTGGGGGGGGGGATAACCGTTAAACATAGCAAGCACACGTCGAGGGAATGATAAAGGCACATCTCACCTCGCGTGGCTGCTTTTGCACTCCCGTCCGGGGCGGTGGTTCGCACTCCATGGCCGGAGCGCTGCAGGGGTTGATGGCGGCGGTGGTGCTCACGGCTTGGGTCCGATGTGGTCAATCACACCGCCCAAGACCGAAGACACCGGAGGCCCCCAAGAAAGCGACGCGCGGACGCGCGTTTCTGGGGTCTGGAGAGGTGTCTACCAGAAAAGGGCAGGGAGGGAAAACGGGGCATCTCGACTTCGGCTAGGGAGCAGGGCGCGAAGGGCTGCGGGAGCGGCACAATGCCCTCTCCCACGCAACCCCTCTCGCGTATCTTAATACTTTTTCAATTTACGATAGTTTTGGGTGCCCCCTCAAGGTCATAGAATTGGGGCTCCATGATGTGTTCTGCAAGTGAGCCACTTTGAAGGGACACTAAAGAGCAAAACGATTTTTCTCGCATTAGTAAAGTAATCTTCCACGATACCAAAAACACCACGCTTGCTGCGAGAAGACGCTTAATAAGCGAGAAAACGAGGAAAAATAAAATACAGGTGGAGACGCCTGCACCATTTCCGTGGAATTCCTGCACCATTTGCCGTGACGTCACATATTTTTCACGGCGCCTGCTTGGGCCTACGTAGTTCCTAATCGGTTAAATCAAAGTACATAGTCCTCTGAGGGGGCCAGAGACTTGACATAACGAGTTTGTGGAAATTTCGTCGAGCCATTGGCGCCAAAATACGTTAAATGTTCTTTGAAACCTTTTACGTCACGAATTACAAAGTTCGGCGCGAAATTGAAAAATGACACTTTGAACTTGGTTTTCTCCTCTAATAATAAACCTATGGTTGTGAAATAAACTACGCAAGAGTTCTCCGAGCACACTTCATCAATCTAAACCAATTCATTGTTTCTCTTTAGTGTCCCTTTAAGGCATAAAATAGAAAGAGCAATGCGACAAGTTTCTAATTCAAACAGTTTCATGAACTCTGGAGTCCTTTACTCTACCGGCTTTATTTTTTTCACCTTCCTTTCTACTTGAATCTAGGCACGCAGCGATCGGACTGAGCATATCAAGTAGCCCCTCCTGTGACCCACAAGCCCACACTAAGTCGGCCAAGGATCCTGTCTGGACTTATGCTAGGAATGCTGGCAGACAGTTTCGGTTTTAGTCTTCAGCTGGTGCACAGTTCACTTTTATCATACCGCCTCATTTCTTTTGAATGTATCTGCGTTCTCTAGACATTTAGCCTATGTTGTTACACGTTGAGAGTACTCTTATGGTTTACAGCATTGCTTTGCTTATATAAACTTCTGTGATACTGCCTTGTTGCTTTTGACTCACTTCATTCTCTTGTCATTTCGCCAGTATAGAAACGCTCTTACGATTGTATGTGCAGTAATCTTTCAGGGCAATGCATTGTACTCATTGTGTGTAACAAAACATTGCAATATCCTGAGAAGAGTCTTGCACATTTGATGTGTTATCAGATGTGTTATGTGCTACATACCTAAAAGGAACAATGTGAGGTATGCAGCGGGCTCTGCATAGAAGGCAGTACAATACGACTGCTCTTCTATGCCGAGACACCTACATCTACTTCCAAAATTATAAATACTAAAATTTACAAAATAGTGATTCGCAACAGTTACTTTCATGTTACAACAGTACATATAGCGAGCACTCAAGTGAGCGAAAATATTGTGGCCTACAGTCTGTCGAGCGTTCATTTTTGAGAGCCATAATTAGTGCACCTCACAAGCCGCTAGATGTCATGTGGATGCGACTTTAAGGAATGAACATCTTTAATATGTACTGATGGGCTAGTTGGTGAGCCATGATTTTCGAATAGGCAGCGCACAAAAGGGCAACAAATACGCACACATAAGACTCAAACACAAGCGCTGTCAGCGCCTGTGTTTGCGTCTTTTATGTGTGCGTATTTGTTGCCCTTTTGTGTGCTGCCTATTTGAAAAACATCTTTTAAATGTGCAGAACATCCAGCCTTGATATCCATACAACGTACTGACAGCGTGATCCGGGTGCATTTTAGATGATGTATTCGCGATTCCAACTGAGCGCTCGCCACCTAGCGGGCGCGCCTGGAAACGGCCCTAACAGGGTCAACCTTGAAAGGAGATATGGTATCACGTTGCGCGCGTCGTGAAGCGGCCGCACAGTTCCTTTATTTTCGCCATGCCGCCGCGCGCGAGCCCGAAAAAGAAGAAAGCGATCTCCAAAGAACATTGCTGTGTGCCACAATGCGTGGCATCGCGGTGGAAAGGTGGCAACGTATCGTTCCATCACTTCCCGAAGGATGCAGACGACGCGCAACGGAGAACGGCGTGGATCAGAAACTTGCGCATTGGAAAGAAGGTGACCGGCACTATGGTGGTTTGTTCTAATCACTTCGCTCGAGACGACTTCATTCTCCCAGGTGAGCACACCATTATTTAGCGTGTGTGCGGGTTTTTTTTTAATATTCGGGCTTCTCATAAGCGGAGTATAGTTTCGTCTATATACGAAAGCGCTTTAGTACATTAGTTGCGTTGTATGTGCGAGTGTATTTTTCGCTTATACTTATTTTCTGCACAAGTCGTAGTGCTGCTAATTCTGAAATTAAGCTGGAGTAATATTCTGGCAGACCACTGGAGTAGGCGGCGAGGTCAAACCGCTCCCACCTCCGAAAATTCTCGATTTTGCGTGTGTGTATATACACGCGGCTATGCAAACACATGCACGAAGATAGATAAACAATGGTTGGACCACCCCGAAAAATTTCTCGCTACGCCCCTGTCGCTGACGTACGTTTTGTCCGCGCGCACTGTAGTAGTGAAACCTGAAATATATTTATAATGGACAAAGGTACGGTGGTTACGCCTGCGTTTTCTCTGCGGTGTCTACAGGCGATGCTGTGTTCTAATTAACGCGGCGCACTGCCTGTTTTGGTTTGTCAGCTCGGATGAAATTTAAGAGCAAGAAGCTTACCGGGCGTTCAACTTGCGGCCGCACCGCTTGGTACCTTTCCGACACAGTGCAGCGCAACTTAATTATGTTGGAATAGGCTTGTTTCAGAGTGATGCAATTATCACCATACCACTGAATAAACGACGCTAATTTCCGGAAACCCAACGTGGTTAATTTACTTCGATTAGTTATTCACTTCTCAAATTTATTAATAGTTTCACTGGGGGCGTAGCCAGGCATATTTTGGGGGGCGGGGTGGGGATCACCACCCTTTAGGTATGTTATTCGTGCGTGTGTAATGTGCGCGTACACATATGCATGAAGTTTCGAAGGGTGGAAAAGGGGTTACCTCCCCCCCGCCCTGGCTACGCCAATGGCTCTCACTACTCGTGCAAACCTTGCTTTTAAATGCTGCACGGCTCATTCACATGTAAATGGCATGCTTTCAGTATTTGCCTTTTTGTCTGTAAAACGAAGTTAAATTGGGCAATATAATATGAATAATTTCAGACTTCCCATGCGTAAGAAGACGACTAAAGCGGACTGCTGTCCCAAGTCAAAATCTGCCACAGTCATCTGTACACGATGCCGAAAAAATCACAGCATATCCACGGAGTGAATGATGATGAGTGGGCGAAGCTGCGGAGGTTCATCGGTAAACCGTGAATCTTCCGTGAATTCTGCCCAGTACATCATCACCGACGTGAGATCGGGCGCGTTTATACTAAAGGTTCGATGAGTTATGACGACTTGCAGCTCACTTTAATTTTACATGTACGCTGTGAATTTTCATTGTTTAGAAAACCATTGCTTTAGAAAACATCTGGCGTCTTTCGTTAAGCAGCTGGCGTCTTTTCGTTTTGCTTTAGAAACATCTGGCGTTCTTTCGTTTGGCTTTTAGAAAACATATGGCGTCTTTCGTTGGTTTATTTCATCAATCAACGGCGTTTTGAACAAAATTTTTATTGTTTAATCACTCACAGGAGAAATCTCACCAGGCACTACCTTGGAGGTAAACAATGGCTGCTAATGGGAATGAGAGACAGAAGAAGTCGGCTTTTAGCTAACACTTACACTTCTACTTCTACTAACGTTTCCTACTGGAACATGCCAATGACTGCTAATGGGGAATGAGAGACAGAAGAATTCGGCTTTTAGTTAACGCGCACGCTGCGAATTTTTTATTGTTCAACAACGCACAGGAAAAATCTCCCACCGGCACCACCTTGGAGGTCAAGATCTGGTACTAGCGTTACGACTGGTTACGCACTACTACGACTACGAGGGACGAACGGGTGCCGCCTTAAGGAGCTTCGCCCCTAAAAAGCAGCCCGCCTCCAACATCTCAGCGCAGAACGATTAGAAAGGAGGACACGGCGGTCAGCAGAGGTAAGTGTAAAGTAGCCTAAATATATGTAGCAGAGATTCAGTCACCTGTAAGCGATATTTTATGAATGCAGCAAGTGCTTTTTGTTTGTTTTATTTATAACTCAGGATAATGAGGCACCAAAGGCAAGTGCTGTGTTGTCACAAATTAGCGCTTAATAAAGCACGCGCGCGGCCGCTTTCAAACGGCTGCGCGACAGAAACGCGCGAGTCGCGCGCCCAAGAAGCGCGAAAGACGAAAAAACAAGCATCAAAAGACGCCGGCGCTCCGCATTCTCTTCACCCACTCGAGCCAGACGCAGTCAACACGATCGAACGCCCGGCAAAGCCTGGATCTTTCTAGAAGGAAAGGGTGACACATCCGCGAGCGATGCCGCCGCGATTCGAACATACGAGAAAGCTCTCGCCATTTCTCTAGCCTTAGCTGTACTGCACGCCGAAGAACCCTCCCGACGCTTCTGGAAACCGGGGAAGAAGGGATAAAAGCGTGCAAACGACGAGAGTCAGGCAGTCAGCGAAGGAGTGAGCGAGTCAGTCGGCCCGGTGATGGTGAAGTTGTGCTAAGTGTGGCTCCGTTAGCCAAAGAAGACGTGGTTACGATGGTGTGCGGCCAGTCGATCGTCGAGCTGGAAGAATCGGATGACGACGCCGTGTGAGACGTGACAAGTCACGACGACGGTTGAGCTACGACGATCAACGCTGGAGCTGGCGTGAGGGTTTCCTTGAAGAGAAGCATTCGATTACCGTCCAAGTATTGTGGACTGGATACGCCATTATCTATTCAGGACTTTAACTGTCGTTGAATAGTTGTAATGCATGCGATTGCATTCGTAGCGTGTGATCTGTTTGTTTAGCTCCCGTTGTGTAAACCCCATCTGAATTATATTGTGAAGTTGTAACTGCTACCAGCCGAGTGTGCATGTGTTATTTGTATTGCCTTAACTGAGAATATATTTCGTTTTCGTTTGTGTTATCGACTCTCGGCTCTGACTCGGTCTTTGGACCACAACCGGCTTTCGCTGGCGCACCTAAAGACCAACTCTAAATTGTCCGCGCTTTCGTGGTGCGTTTTCGGAGGGCCTTGACGCCAGCCCTTAGAATCCGCCCGGTGATTGCCAACCCGATTAACGGGATAAGTGACAATTATGCTGCCGTCCGCGACAGGACCTTTTTGGTGCACAATGTGTCCAAAGTAGAGAGAAAGAGCCTTGAGACGTTGATAGTGCTTGCGAACGATTTTTGAGTGCTGCACCGCGTTCTCGCTAACCTGTGTGCATAGAGTGTTTTGGTATTCGAAGTTAGGCCGAGAGTTTGTGCACGCGGCTAGGTTTTGTTGACGGGCATCTTGGATCTCGAGAAATTAGTTGCCCTTGGTGAGAAGATGGGTCTGTCTGGGGCCGAGCTACGAAAGTGGGTGAGCCAAAAGGAAAAAGAAGAAAGAGAAAGAGTGAAGGAAGAAAAAGCAGCAGAGCTTGAAAGAGAGAGGTTGGCCGCTGAGAGGGCCATAAAAGAAAGAGAAGCAGAACTAGAGAAAGAGAGGCTGGCAGCTGAAAGGGCCAAGGAAGAAAGAGAGGCGAGAGAGCGACAGTTGAAGGAAGAAAGAGAGGCGCAAGAGAGACAGATGCAAGCTGAGATGGCTGAGAGAGAATGGCAACGGCAGCACGAATTGGAACTCGAACGACTCCGTTTGCAGCAGCGCACAGAGACTCCCGTCCAGGCTAGAGTGGAGAGCAGCGAAAGGGAAGATCATAGCTTCCGTTTGAACCCAAGCAAACTGCTTGTGGCGTTTGATGAGAGGAAAGATGACCTTGATGCATACCTGCACAGGTTTGAGACAATAGCTAGAAGCCAAAATTGGCAGGAGCAGCAATGGACAATCCATTGTACGACCTAACCGTGGGAAACGTCGAGGGAGCCCGATCAGCAGATCATCCTGAACCTCTGGAAGAGGAATTTAATATAGATCCACCGTCGATCGAGGAACACCACGACCAAACGGTCACGCGGCAGTTGTAACCCGAGCTCAATCTAAAGCCCAATCAGGGCCATTCCAGCCTCTTCTCACGCCCCATTCCGAGGAGGATCCGGCCCAGAATTACGCTGAGGAACAAAAGCAGGACGGGTCCTTAAAAATGTGCTACGCGCAAATTGGAAAGGATTTGAAATGCCGTAACAGTAATTGCGCGACAGAGTTCAAGCAAGACGGTGGCCTACTCTACAGGTATTATACGGAGAAAAATAGACGACAGATACGACAACTTGTGGTGCCAAAGAACCGCCGGGAAACTGTGATGAAGCTGGCACACGATGGAATTATGGCTGGACACTTGGGAGCCGAGAAAACTAGGGACCGGATTCAAGAAGAATTCTTCTGGCCCGGAGTCACAGCCGATGTGAAACGCTTCGTGGCTTCATGCGATATTTGCCAACGAACAGTGCCGAAGGAAAGGGTGCCACACGTTTTCCTTGGAAAATCTCCTGTGATCGACACACCCTTCAAGCGAGTAGCCATTGATATAGTAGGCCCTATCCACCCACCATCCGGACGAGGGATCCGCTATATCTTGACACTCATGGATTGCGCCACACGCTACCCAGACGGCGTGGCACTGCCGAGCATAGAGACGGAACGAGTAGCAGAGGCTCTCGTCAAAATGTTCTCCCGTGTCGGTGTACCGG